>NC_069503.1:1166005500-1166020500 GCF_027579735.1 Bombina bombina
GAGATGATTGTGATTGATGCTTACCTGATAAATTCATTTCTTTATGGTGGTGAGAGTCACGAGCCATTACACCCGGGATTCAACTCCTGGCCACTAGGAGGCAAAGAGTCTAACATAATGTATGCTCACCTGATAGTCTTTTCTTTCCTGGCATGGAGAGTTCATAATTCCATTCATTACTGTTGGGAAATTCACCACCTAGCCACCAGGAGGAGGCAAAGACACCCCAGCAATAGCTTAAGTATCCTCCCACTACCCATAATCCCCAGTCATTCAGCCGAGGAAATTAAGGAAAGTAGGAGAACACTAGGGGTATATAGGTGCCTGAAGGTTTGAAGAAATAAATGCAGCCTTAAAAATAAATTAGGGCGGGTCGTGGACAATCGATGCCAGGAAAGAAAATAATTTATCAGGTAAGCATAAATTATGTTTTCTTTCCAATGGCATGGAGTCCACAAATCCATTCATTAATGTTGGGAAACCAATACCCAAGCCAGAGAGGACGCAGAATGGATAGGGAGGGAGAACTAAAGGCAGGCGGCCCTAAACTGAAGGCACCTACTCTAGAAAAACCCAAAAGAAGACTCAGCTGAGGAAAAAACCTCAGACATGTAAAGTCTAGAAAAGGTAAAAGGAGCAGGGCCTTACAGATTTGGTCCATAAAAGCCAAGAAGAAGACACAGCACGGGTAGAGAGAGCTGTAAACCTCTCAGGAGGCAAACAAATGACGCTCCTCAGCCAGAAGGAAAGAGAAGTTGGACTTTTTACCGGCTTACACTACAAACAAGGAATAGGAGAATCCTTGAAATAGAACTTAACCCTTTGAGTGCTAAGCACTTTCCCACATGGCTGCTAAGCTGTTTTAAGTTTTTTTTTTGTAAATTATTTAAAAAAAAAAAATTCAGATCCCCAAGACTTACACTATTGGAAAGGTTAGGCGATTGCCTTTCAAATGGTGTGTCTTGGGGGTCTGTATCTGCTTAGATGCCTGAGATACAGGCTCCTAAGCAGCATGCCCCCTGCTCCTATACTTAACATTGTGAATTTTAAATAAAGTTGCGCAGTGACATAATCACGTCATTGCGCGTGATGTCACTGTGCATAACGTGAAGCCCCGGGATAGGAGCCTCCAGATCTCCCTCAAGGTGGGAGAGTGCTAGCAACGGCTCTGAGCCATTGTTGGCACCGGAGTGGGAAACTCTGCGACTGCTCAGGCCGTCGTTAGCACTGAAAGGGTTAAAGGCACACACAACATCCAGGATGTGTAGCAGACATTCTTTCTGAGAAGGATTGGACAAAAATAACAAGTTAAAATATCCAGATTGAAATTGCGGTCAGAGCCCACCTTGGGAAGAACACCCAAATTATTACGGAGAACGGCCTTATCCGCATGGAAAAAAAGATAAGGGGGATTACACTGAAAGGCACAAAACTCTGACTTCTACGAGCAGAACAAATGGTCCACAAAAAACGAAATCTTTCCAGAATTAAAGTTTAAAAACATAATTTATGTAAGAACTTACCTGATAAATTAATTTTTTTCATATTGGCAAGAGTCCATGAGCTAGTGACGTATGGGATATACAATCCTACCAGGCGGGGCAAAGTTTCCCAAACCTCAAAATGCCTATAAATACACCCCTCACCACACCCACAATTCAGTTTAACGAATAGCCAAGTAGTGGGGTGATAGAAAAAGGAATAAAAAGCATCAAAAAAGGAACTGGAAATATAATTGTGCTTTATACTAAAAAATCATAACCACAATAAAAAGGGTGGGCCTCATGGACTCTTGCCAATATGAAAGAAATGAATTTATCAGGTAAGTTCTTACATAAATTATGTTTTCTTTCATGTAATTGGCAAGAGTCCATGAGCTAGTGAGGTATGGGATAGCAATACCCAAGTTGTGGAACTCCACGCAAGAGTCACTAGAGAGGGAGGGATAAAATAAAAACAGCCATTTTTTCGCAGAAAAAAAATTAATCCACAACCCAAAATATAAGCTATTCTCATACATGAAAAGAAAAACATAAGCAGAAGAATCAAACTGAAACAGCTGCCTGAAGAACTTTTCTACCAAAAACTGCTTCCGAAGAAGCAAATACATCAAAACGGTAGAATTTAGTAAATGTATGCAAAGAAGACCAAATTGCTGCTTTGCAAATCTGATCAACTGAAGCTTCATTCTTAAAAACCCACGAAGAGGAGACTGATGTAGTAGAATGAGCTGTAATTCTCTGAGGCGGGGCTTGACCCGACTCCAAATAAGCTTGATGAATCAAAAGCTTTAACCACGATGCCAAGGAAACGGCAGAAGCCTTCTGACCTTTCCTAGAACCAGAAAAGATAACAAATAGACTAGAAGTCTTCCTGTAGCTTCCACATAATATTTCAAAGCTCTTACCACATCTAAAGAATGTAAAGATCTCTCCAAAGAATTCTTAGGATTAGGACACAATAATTTCTCTACTAATGTTGTTAGAATTCATAACCTTAGGTAAGAATTTAAATGAAGGCCGCAAAACCGCCTTATCCTGATGAAAAATCAGAAAAGGAGATTCACAAGAAAGAGGAGATAATTCAGAAACTCTTCTAGCAGAAAAGATGGCCAAAGGGAACAACACTTTACAAGAAAGTAGTTTAATGTCCAAAGAATGCATAGGCTCAAATGGAGGAGCCTGTAAAGCCTTCAAAACCAAATTAAGACTCCAAGGAGGAGAGATTGATTTAATGACAGGCTTAATACGAACCAAAGCCTGTACAAAACAGTGAATATCAGGAAGCTTAGCAATCTTTCTGTGAAATAAAACAGAAAGAGCAGAGATTTGTCCCTTCAAGGAACTTGCAGACAAACCCTTATCCAAACCATCCTGAAGAAACTGTAAAATTCTAGGAATTCTAAAAGAATGCCAAGAGAATTTATGAGAAGAACACCATGAAATATAAGTCTTCCAAACTCAATAACAAATCTTTCTAGAAACAGTTTTACGAGCCTGTAACATAGTATTAATCACTGAGTCAGAGAAACCTCTATGACTAAGCACTAGGCGTTCAATTTCCATACCTTAAAATTTAATGATTTGAGATCCTGATGGAAAAACGGACCTTGAGACAGAAGGTCTGGCCTTAATGGAAGTGGCAAAGGTTGACAACTGGACATCCAAACAAGATCCGCATACCAAAACCTGAGGCCTTGCTGGAACCACCAGCAACACAAATGATTGATCCATGATGATTTTGGAGATCACTCTTGGAAGAAGAACTAGAGGCGGGAAAATATAAGCAGGTTGATAACACAAAGGAAGTGTCAAGGCATCCACTGCCTCCGCCTGAGGATCCCTGGACCTGGACAGGTATCTGGGAAGTTTCTTTTTTAGATGAGAAGCCATCAGATCTATTTCTGGAAGACCCCACATCTGAACAACCTGAGAAAACACATCTGGATGGAGGGACCACTCCCCCGGATGTAAAGTCTGATGGCTGAGATAATCCGCTTCCCAATTGTCTATACCTGGGATATGAACCGCAGAAATTAGACAGGAGCTGGGTTCCGCCCAAGCAAGTATCCGGGATACTTCCTTCATAGCTTGGGGACTGTGAGTCCCACCCTGATGATTGACATATGCACAGTTGTGATATTGTCTGTCTGAAAACAAATGAACGGTTCTCTCTTCAACAGAGGCCAAATCTGAAGAGCCCTGAAAATGGCACGGAGTTCCAAAATATTGATTGGTAATCTCGCCTTTTGAGATTTCCAAACCCCTTGTGCTGTCAGAGATCCCCAAACAGCTCCCCAACCTGAAAGACTCGCATCTGTTGTGATCACAGTCCAGGTTGGACGAACAAAAGAGACCCCTAGAACTAAACAATGGTGATTTAACCACCAAGTCAGAGAGTGTCGAACATTGGGATTTAAGGATATTAATTGTGATATCCTTGTATAATCCCTGCACCACTGGTTCAGCATACAAAGCTGGAGAGGTCTCATATGAAAACGAGCAAAGGGGATCGCGTCCGATGCTGCAGTCATGAGACCTAAAACTTCTATGCACATAGCTACTGAAGGGAATGACTGAGACTGAAGGTTCCGACAGTCTGAAACCAATTTTAAACGTCTATTGTCTGTTAGAGACAGTCATGGACACTGAATCTATATGGAAACCTAAAAAGGTGACCCTTGTCTGAGGAATCAAAGAACTTTTTGGTAAATTGATCCTCCAACCATGTTTTCGAAGAAACAACACTAGTTGATTTGTGTGAGATTCTGCAGAATGTAAAGACTGAGCTAGTACCAAGATATCGTCCAAATAAGGAAACACCGCAATACCCCGCTCTCTGATTACAGAGAGTAGGGCACCAAGCACCTTTGAAAAGATTCTTGGAGTTGTCGCTAGGCCAATAGGAAGAGCGACAAATTGGTAATGCTTTTCTAGAAAAGAAAATCTCAGAAACTGATAATGATCTGGATGAATCGGAATATGAAGATATGCATCCTGTAAGTCTATTGTGGACATATAATGCCCGTGCTGAACAAAAGGCAGAATAGTCCTTATAGTCACTATTTTGAAAGTTGGTACACTTGCATAACGATTCAAAATTTCAGATCCAGAACTGATCTGAATGAATTTTCTTTCTTTGGGACAATGAATAGATTTGAATAAAACCCCAGACCCTGCTCTTGAAACGGAACCGGCATGATTACCCCTGAAAACTCCAGGTCTGAAACACACTTCAGGAAAGCCTGAGCCTTTAATGGACTTGCTGGGATGCGTGAGAGAAAATATATTCTCACAGGAGGTCTTACTCTGAATCCTATTCGGTACCCCTGAGAGACAATACTCAGAATCCATTGATTTTGGACAGAATTTGTCCAAACATTCTTGAAAAATCTTAATCTGCTCCCTACTAGCTGAGCTGGAATGAGGGCCGCACCTTCATGCGGACTTGGGGGCTGGCTTTGGTTTCTTAAATGGCTTGGATTTATTCCAATTTGAAGAAGGTTTCCAACTGGAAACAGATTCCTTGGGGGAAGGATTAGGTTTCTGTTCCTTAATTTGTCGAAAGGAACGAAAACGGTTAGAAGCTTTAGATTTACCCTTAGGTCTTTTATCCTGAGGCAAAAAAACTCCCTTCCCCCCAGTGACAGTTGAAATAATCGAATCCAACTGAGAAGCAAGTAACTTATTACCTTAGAAAGAAAGAGATAGCAATCTAGACTTAGAAGTCATGTCAGCATTCCAAGATTTAAGCCACAAAGCTCTTCTAGCTAAAATAGCTAAATACATAGATTTAACATCAGTTTTGATGATATCAAAAATGGCATCACAAATAAAATGATTAGCATGTTGAAGCAAGCGAACAATGCTAGACAAATCAGAATCCAATTCTTGTTGCGCCAAATTTTCCAACCAAAAAGTTGATGCAGCTGCAACATCAGTCAAAGAAATTGCAGGCCTGAGAAGATGACCAGAATATAAATAGGCTTTCCTTAGATAAGATTTAAGTTTCCTATCTAAAGGATCTTTAAAACAAGTACTATCTTCCATAGGAATAGTAGTATGTTTAGCAAGAGTAGAGATAGCCCCATCAACTTTGGGGATCTTTTCCCAAAACTCCAATGTAACTGCTGGCAAAGGATACAATTTTTTAAACCTTGAAGAAGGAATAAAAAAAGTACCAGGCCTATTCCATTCCTTAGAAATTATATCAGAAAAAGCATCAGGAACTGGAAAAACCTCTGGAGTAACCACAGGAGGTTTATAAACAGAATTTAAACGTTTACTAGTTTTATTATCAAGAGGACTAGTTTCCTCAATATCCAATGTAATCAACACTTCTTTTAACAAAGAACAAATATACTCCATTTTAAATAAATAAGTAGATTTGTCAGCGTCAATATATGAGGAAGGATCTTCTGAAACAGATAGATCCTCATCAGAGGAGGATAATTCAGTATGTTGTCGGTCATTTGAAATTTCATCAACTTTATGAGAAGTTTTAAAAGACCTTTTACGTTTATTAGAAGGCGGGATGGCAGACAAAGCCTTCTGAATAGAATCAGCAATAAAATCTTTTAGATTCACAGGTATATCTTGTACATTAGATGTTGAAGGAACAGCAACAGGCAATGTACTATTACTGATAGACACATTATCTGCATGTAAAAGTTTATCATGACAACTATTACAAACCACAGCTGGAGATATAATCTCCACAAGTTTACAACAAATGCACTTAGCTTTGGTAGAACTGTTATCAGGCAGCAGGGTTCCAACAGTGATTTCTGAGACAGGATCAGATTGAGATATCTTGCAAATGTAAGAGAAAAAACAACATATAAAGCAAAATTATCAATTTCCTTATATGGCAGTTTCAGGAATGGGAAAAAAATGCAAACAGCATAGCCCTCTGACATAGAAAAAAGGCAAGAGGCATATAGGAATGGGGTCTTAAATAATGAAATTATTTGGCACCAAGTATGACGCACAATGTAACTGAAATTTTGTGGCGCTAACAATATCCGGAAATGACACACTCGAGTCATTAATGATGCAACCTTGTGCAAGGAACTCGGTATCAACTAATTTGCGTCATCGGACGTACCTTTGTGCCAAAAATTTCTTGCGCCAAGAATGACGCAATAAACTCTAGGTAAGAAAAATATTTGTTAATATTAACTTCCCCAAATATGAAACTGACAGTGTGCAGAAGGAAATACATAAACCTGACTCATGGCAAATATAAGTACAATACATATATTTAGAACTTTATATAAATACATAAAGTGCCAAACCATAGCTGAGAGTGTCTTAAGTAATGAAAACATACTTACTGAAAGACACCCATCCACATATAGCAGATAGCCAAACCAGTACTGAAATGGTTATCAGTAGAGGTAATGGAATATGAGAGTATATCGTCCATCTGAAAAGGGAGGTAGGAGATGAAACTCTACGACCGATAACAGAGAACCTATGAAATAGATCTCCCATGAGGAAAACCATCAGCCAATAGGATTGAGCTCGCATTCTATTGGCTTATTGGAACAGCCAATAGAATGCAATTGGATCAGCCAATAGGAATTTTACCCTTGAATTCCGATTGGCTGATAGAATTCTATCAGCCAATCAGAATTCAAGGGACGCCATCTTGGATGAAGTCATTTAAAGGAAACTTCATTATTCAAGAAGAATCGAAAGAAGAGGATGCACCGCGCCGGATGTCTTGAAGATGGAGCCGCTCCGCATTGGAAGGATGAAGATAGAAGATGCCGCCTGGAAGAAGACCTGCCCGCCTGGAGGACGACTACTTGCCGCTTGGATGAAGACTTCTCCCGGCTTCGTTGAGGACTTCTGCCCGCTTGGATGAAGATGGATATCCGGTCTTCAAAAACTGTAAGTGGATCTTCGGGGGTTAGTGTTAGGTTTTATTAAGGGGTTATTGGGTGGGTTTTATTTTTAGATTAGGGACTTTGGGCAATGGAAAAGAGCTAAATGCCCTTTTAAGGGCAATGCCCATCCAAATGCCCTTTTCAGGGCAATGGGGAGCTTAGGTTTATTTAGATAGGATTTTATTTGGGGGGTTTGGTTGTGTGGGTGGTGGGTTTTACTGTTGGGGGGTTGTTTGAATTTTTTTTTACACGTAAAAGAGCTGATTTCCTTGGGCAATGCCCCGCAAAAACATAATTTATGTAAGAACTTACCTGATAAATTCATTTCTTTCATATTAGCAAGAGTCCATGAGCTAGTGACGTATGGGATATACATTCCTACCAGGAGGGGCAAAGTTTCCCAAACCTCAAAATGCCTATAAATACACCCCTCACCACACCCACAAATCAGTTTAACGAATAGCCAAGAAGTGGGGTGATAAGAAAAAAGTGCGAAGCATAAATATAAGGAATTGGAATAATTGTGCTTTATACAAAAAAATCATAACCACCACAAAAAAGGGGTGGGCCTCATGGACTCTTGCTAATATGAAAGAAATGAATTTATCAGGTAAGTTCTTACATAAATTATGTTTTCTTTCATGTAATTAGCAAGAGTCCATGAGCTAGTGACGTATGGGATAATGACTACCCAAGATGTGGATCTTCCACGCAAGAGTCACTAGAGAGGGAGGGATAAAATAAAGACAGCCAATTCCGCTGAAAAAAATCCACACCCAAAAATAAAGTTTAAATCTTATAAAGAAAAAAACTGAAAATATAAGCAGAAGATTCAAACTGAAACAGCTGCCTGAAGTACTTTTCTACCAAAAACAGCTTCAGAAGAAGAAAACACATCAAAATGGTAGAATTTAGCAAAAGTATGCAAAGAAGACCAAGTTGCTGCTTTGCAAATCTGATCAACCGAAGCTTCATTCCTAAACGCCCAGGAAGTAGAAACTGACCTAGTAGAATGAGCTGTAATCCTTTGAGGCGGAGTTTTACCCGATTCGACATAAGCATGATGAATTAAAGATTTCAACCAAGATGCCAAAGAAATGGCAGAAGCCTTCTGACCTTTCCTAGAACCGGAAAAGATAACAAATAGACTAGAAGTCTTTCTGAAATTCTTAGTAGCTTCAACATAATATTTCAAAGCTCTAACTACATCCAAAGAATGCAATGATTTCTCCTTAGAATTCTTAGGATTAGGACATAATGAAGGAACCACAATTTCTCTACTAATGTTGTTAGAATTCACAACCTTAGGTAAAAATTTAAAAGAAGTTCGCAACACCGCCTTATCCTGATGAAAAATCAGAAAAGGAGACTCACAAGAAAGAGCAGATAATTCAGAAACTCTTCTGGCAGAAGAGATGGCCAAAAGGAACAAAACTTTCCAAGAAAGTAATTTAATGTCCAATGAATGCATAGGTTCAAACGGAGGAGCTTGAAGAGCCCCCAGAACCAAATTCAAACTCCAAGGAGGAGAAATTGACTTAATGACAGGTTTTATACGAACCAAAGCTTGTACAAAACAATGAATGTCTGGAAGATTAGCAATCTTTCTGTGAAAAAGAACAGAAAGAGCAGAGATTTGTCCTTTCAAGGAACTTGCAGACAAACCTTTATCCAAACCATCCTGAAGAAACTGTAAAATTCTCGGAATTCTAAAAGAATGCCAGGAAAAATGATGAGAAAGACACCAAGAAATATAAGTCTTCCAGACTCTATAATATATCTCCCTAGATACGGATTTACGAGCCTGTAACATAGTATTAATCACAGAGTCAGAGAAACCTCTTTGACTAAGAATCAAGCGTTCAATCTCCACACCTTTAAATTTAAGGATTTGAGATCCTGATGGAAAAAAGGACCTTGCGACAGAAGGTCTGGTCTTAACGGAAGAGTCCACGGCTGGCAAGAGGCCATCCGGACAAGATCCGCATACCAAAACCTGTGAGGCCATGCTGGAGCTACCAGCAGAACAAACGAACATTCCTTCAGAATCTTGGAGATTACTCTTGGAAGAAGAACCAGAGGCGGAAAGATATAGGCAGGATGATACTTCCAAGGAAGTGACAATGCATCCACTGCTTCCGCTTGAGGATCCCTGGATCTGGACAGATACCTGGGAAGTTTCTTGTTTAGATGAGAGGCCATCAGATCTATTTCTGGAAGTCCCCACATTTGAACAATCTGAAGAAATACCTCTGGGTGAAGAGACCATTCGCCCGGATGTAACGTTTGGCGACTGAGATAATCCTCTTCCCAATTGTCTATACCTGGGATATGAACCGCAGAAACTAGACAGGAGCTGGGATTCCGCCCAAACTAGAATTCGAGATACTTCTTTCATAGCCAGAGGACTGTGAGTCCCTCCTTGATGATTGATGTATGCCACAGTTGTGACATTGTCTGTCTGAAAACAAATGAACGATTCTCTCTTTAGAAGAGGCCATGACTGAAAGGCTCTGAAAATTGCACGGAGTTCCAAAATATTGATCGGTAATCTCACCTCCTGAGATTCCCAAACCCCTTGTGCTGTCAGAGACCCCCACACAGCTCCCCAACCTGTAAGACTTGCATCTGTTGAAATTACAGTCCAGGTCGGAAGAACAAAAGAAGCCCCCTGAACTAAACGATGGTAATCTGTCCACCACGTCAGAGAGTGTCGTACAATCGGTTTTAAAGATATTAATTGAGATATCTTTGTGTAATCCCTGCACCACTGGTTCAGCATACAGAGCTGAAGAGGTCGCATGTGAAAACGAGCAAAGGGGATCGCGTCCGATGCAGCAGTCATAAGACCTAGAATTTCCATGCATAAGGCTACCGAAGGGAATGATTGTGACTGAAGGTTTCGACAAGCTGATATCAATTTTAGACGTCTCTTGTCTGTCAAAGACAGAGTCATGGACACTGAATCTATCTGGAAACCTAAAAAGGTTACCCTTGTCTGAGGAATCAATTAACTTTTTGGTAAATTGATCCTCCAACCATGATCTTGAAGAAACAACACAAGTCGATTCGTATGAGATTCTGCTAAATGTGAAGACTGAGCAAGTACCAAGATATCGTCCAAATAAGGAAATACCACAATACCCTGTTCTCTGATTACAGACAGAAGGGCACCGAGAACCTTTGTAAAAATTCTTGGAGCTGTTGCTAGGCCAAACGGTAGAGTCACAAACTGGTAATGCTTGTCTAGGAACGAGAAAACTGATAGTGATCTGGATGAATCGGAATATGCAGATATGCATCCTGTAAATCTATTGTAGACATATAATGCCCTTGCTGAACAAAAGGCAGGATAGTCCTTACAGTTACCATTTTGAACGTTGGTATCCTTACATAACGATTCAATATTTTTAGATCCAGAACTGGTCTGAGGGAATTCTCCTTCTTTGGTACAATGAAGAGATTTGAATAAAACCCCAGCCCCTGTTCCAGAACTGGAACTGGCATAATTACTCCAGCCAACTCTAGATCTGAAACACAATTCAGAAATGCTTGAGCCTTCGCTGGGTTTACTGGGACACGGGAAAGAAAAAAACATAATTTATGTAAGAACTTACCTGATAAATTCATTTCTTTCATATTAGCAAGAGTCCATGAGCTAGTGACGTATGGGATATACATTCCTACCAGGAGGGGCAAAGTTTCCCAAACCTCAAAATGCCTATAAATACACCGCTCACCACACCCACAATTCAGTTTAACGAATAGCCAAGAAGTGGGGTGATAAAAAAGTGCGAAAGCATATAAAATAAGGAATTGGAATAATTGTGCTTTATACAAAATCATAACCACCACAAAAAAAAGGGCGGGCCTCATGGACTCTTGCTAATATGAAAGAAATTAATTTATCAGGTAAGTTCTTACATAAATTATGTTTTCTTTCATGTAATTAGCAAGAGTCCATGAGCTAGTGACGTATGGGATAATGACTACCCAAGATGTGGATCTTTCCACGCAAGAGTCACTAGAGAGGGAGGGATAAAATAAAGACAGCCAATTCCTGCTGAAATAATCCACACCCAAAATAACGTTTAATGAAAAACATAAGCAGAAGATTCAAACTGAAACCGCTGCCTGAAGTACTTTTCTACCAAAAACTGCTTCAGAAGAAGAAAATACATCAAAATGGTAGAATTTAGTAAAAGTATGCAAAGAGGACCAAGTTGCTGCTTTGCAAATCTGATCAACCAAAGCTTCATTCCTAAACGCCCAGGAAGTAGAAACTGACCTAGTAGAATGAGCTGTAATCCTTTGAGACGGGGTTTTACCCGACTCGACATAAGCATGATGAATTAAAGATTTCAACCAAGATGCCAAAGAAATGGCAGAAGCTTTCTGGCCTTTTCTAGAACCGGAAAAGATAACAAATAGACTAGAAGTCTTTCGGAAAGACTTAGTAGCTTCAACATAATATTACAAAGCTCTAAAAACATCCAAAGAATGCAATGATTTCTCCTTAGAATTCATAGGATTAGGGCACAATGAAGGAACCACAATTTCTCTACTAATGTTGTTGGAATTCACAACCTTAGGTAAAAATTCAAAAGAAGTTCGCAACACCGCCTTATCCTGATGAAAAATCAGAAAAGGAGACTCACAAGAAAGAGCAGATAATTCAGAGACTCTTCTGGCAGAAGAGATCGCCAAAAGGAACAAAACTTTCCAAGAAAGTAATTTAATGTCCAATGAATGCATGGGTTCAAAAGGAGGAGCTTGAAGAGCCCCCAGAACCAAATTCAAACTCCAAGGAGGAGAAATTGACTTAATGACAGGTTTTATACGAACCAAAGCTTGTACAAAACAATGAATATCAGGAAGATTAGCAATCTTTCTGTGAAAAAGAACAGAAAGAGCAGAGATTTGTCCTTTCAAGGAACTTGCGGACAAACCTTTATCTAAACCATCCTGAAGAAACTGTAAAATTCTCGGAATTCTAAAAGAATGCCAAGAAAAATGATGAGAAAGACACCAAGAAATATAAGTCTTCCAGACTCTATAATATATCTCTCTAGATACAGATTTACGAGCCTGTAACATAGTATTAAACACAGAGTCAGAGAAACCTCTTTGACCAAGGATCAAGCGTTCAATCTCCATACCTTTAAATTTAAGGATTTGAGATCCTGATGGAAAAAAGGACCTTGCGACAGAAGGTCTGGTCTTAACGGAAGAGTCCACGGTTGGCAAGAGGCCATCCGGACAAGATCCGCATACCAAAACCTGTGAGGCCATGCCGGAGCTACCAGCAGAACAAACGAGCATTCCTTCAGAATCTTGGAGATTACTCTTGGAAGAAGAACTAGAGGCGGAAAGATATAGGCAGGATGATACTTCCAAGGAAGTGATAATGCATCCACTGCCTCCGCCTGAGGATCCCGGGATCTGGACAGATACCTGGGAAGTTTCTTGTTTAGATGAGACGCCATCAGATCTATTTCTGGAAGTTCCCACATTTGAACAATCTGAAGAAATATCTCTGGGTGAAGAGACCATTCGCCCGGATGCAACGTTTGGCGACTGAGATAATCCGCTTCCCAATTGTCTATACCTGAGATATGAACCGCAGAGATTAGACAGGAGCTGGATTCCGCCCAAACCAGAATTCGAGATACTTCTTTCATAGCCAGAGGACTGTGAGTCCCTCCTTGATGATTGATGTATTCCACAGTTGTGACATTGTCTGTCTGAAAACAAATGAACAATTCTCTCTTCAGAAGAGGCCAAGACTGAAGAGCTCTGAAAATTGCACGGAGTTCCAAAATATTGATCGGTAATCTCACCTCCTGAGATTCCCAAACTCCTTGTGCCGTCAGAGATCCCCACACAGCTCCCCAACCTGTAAGACTTTCATCTGTTGAAATTACAGTCCAGGTCGGAAGAACAAAAGAAGCCCCCTGAATTAAACGATGGTGATCTGTCCACCACGTCAGAGAGTGTCGTATAATCGGTTTTAAAGATATTAATTGAGATATCTTTGTGTAATCCCTGCACCATTGATTCAGCATACAGAGCTGAAGAGGTCGCATGTGAAAACGAGCAAAGGGGATCGCGTCCGATGCAGCAGTCATAAGACCTAGAATTTCCATGCATAAGGCTACCGAAGGGAATGATTGTGACTGAAGGTTTCGACAAGCTGAAATCAATTTTAGACGTCTCTTGTCTGTCAAAGACAGAGTCATGGACACTGAATCTATCTGGAAACCCAGAAAGGTTACCCTTGTCTGAGGAATCAATGAACTTTTTAGTGAATTGATCCTCCAACCATGATCTTGAAGAAACAACACAAGTCGATTCGTATGAGATTCTGCTAAATGTAAAGACTGAGCAAGTACCAAGATATCGTCCAAATAAGGAAATACCACAATACCCTGTTCTCTGATTACAGACAGAAGGGCACCGAGAACCTTTGTAAAAATTCTTGGGGCTGTAGCTAGGCCAAACGGCAGAGCCACAAACTGGTAATGCTTGTCCAGGAAAGAGAATCTCAGGAACTGATAGTGATCTGGATGAATCGGAATATGTAGATATGCATCCTGTAAATCTATCGTGGACATATAGTGCCCTTGCTGAACAAAAGGCAAGATAGTCCTTACAGTTACCATTTTCAATGTTGGTATCCTTACATAACGATTCAATATTTTTAGATCCAGAACTGGTCTGAAGGAATTCTCCTTCTTTGGTACAATGAAGAGATTCGAATAAAACCCCAGTCCCTGTTCCAGAACTGGAACTGGCATAATTACTCCAGCCAACTCTAGATCTGAAACACATTTCAGAAATGCTTGAGCTTTCACTGGATTTACTGGGACACGGGAAAGAAAAAATCTCTTTGCAGGAGGTCTTATCTTGAAACCAATTCTGTACCCTTCTGAAACAATGTTCTGAATCCAAAGATTGTGAACAGAATTGATCCAAATTTCTTTGAAAAAACGTAACCTGCCCCCTACCAGCTGAGCTGGAATGAGGGCCGCACCTTCATGTGGACTTAGAAGCTGGCTTTGCTTTTCTAGAAGGCTTGGATTTATTCCAGACTGGAGATGGTTTCCAAACAAACTGCTCCTGAGGAAGAAGGATCAGGCTTTTGTTCTTTGTTGAAACGAAAGGAACGAAAACGATTATTAGCCCTGTTTTTACCTTTAGATTTTTTATCCTGTGGTAAAAAAGTTCCTTTCCCACCAGTAACAGTTGAGATAATAGAATCCAACTGAGAACCAAATAATTTGTTACCCTGGAAAGAAATGGAAAGTAGAGTTGATTTAGAAGACATATCAGCATTCCAAGTTTTAAGCCATAAAGCTCTTCTAGCTAAAATAGCTAGAGACATAAACCTGACATCAACTCTGATAATATCAAAAATGGCATCACAGATAAAATTATTAGCATGTTGCAGAAGAATAATAATATTATGAGAATCATGATCTGTTACTTGTTGCGCTAAAGTTTCCAACCAAAAAGTTGAAGCTGCAGCAACATCAGCCAATGATATAGCAGGTCTAAGAAGATTACCTGAACACAGATAAGCTTTTCTTAGAAAGGATTCAATTTTC
>NC_069503.1:1166025500-1166033000 GCF_027579735.1 Bombina bombina
CCTTATCTAAACCATCCTGAAGAAGCTGTAAAATTCTCGGTATTCTAAAAGAATGCCAGGAAAAATGATGAGAAAGACACCAAGAAATATAAGTCTTCCAGACTCTATAATATATCTCTCGAGATACAGATTTACGAGCCTGTAACATAGTATTAATCACAGAGTCAGAGAAACCTCTTTGACCAAGAATCAAGCGTTCAATCTCCATACCTTTAAATTTAAGGATTTCAGATCCTGATGGAAAAAAGGACCTTGTGACAGAAGGTCTGGTCTTAACGGAAGAGTCCACGGTTGGCAAGAAGGCATCCGGACAAGATCCGCATACCAAAACCTGTGAGGCCATGCCGGAGCTACCAGCAGAACAAACGAGCATTCCTTCAGAATCTTGGAGATTACTCTTGGAAGAAGAACTAGAGGCGGAAAGATATAGGCAGGATGATACTTCCAAGGAAGTGATAATGCATCCACTGCCTCCGCCTGAGGATCCCGGGATCTGGACAGATACCTGGGAAGTTTCTTGTTTAGATGGGACGCCATCAGATCTATTTCTGGAAGTTCCCACATTTGAACAATCTGAAGAAATACCTCTGGGTGAAGAGACCATTCGCCCGGATGCAACGTTTGGCGACTGAGATAATCCGCTTCCCAATTGTCTATACCTGGGATATGAACCGCAGAGATTAGACAGGAGCTGGATTCCGCCCAAACCAAAATTCGAGATACTTCTTTCATAGCCAGAGGACTGTGAGTCCCTCCTTGATGATTGATGTATGCCACAGTTGTGACATTGTCTGTCTGAAAACAAATGAACGATTCTCTCTTCAGAAGAGGCCAAAACTGAAGAGCTCTGAAAATTGCACTGAGTTCCAAAATATTGATCGGTAATCTCACCTCCTGAGATTCCCAAACTCCTTGTGCCGTCAGAGATCCCCACACAGCTCCCCAACCTGTGAGACTTGCATCTGTTGAAATTACAGTCCAGGTCGGAAGCACAAAAGAAGCCCCCTGAATTAAACGATGGTGATCTGTCCACCATGTTAGAGAGTGTCGAACAATCGGTTTTAAAGATATTAATTGAGATATCTTCGTGTAATCCTTGCACCATTGCTTCAGCATACAGAGCTGAAGAGGTCGCATGTGAAAACGAGCAAAGGGGATCGCGTCCGATGCAGCAGTCATAAGACCTAGAATTTCCATGCATAAGGCTACCGAAGGGAATGATTGTGACTGAAGGTTTCGACAAGCTGCAATCAATTTTAGACGTCTCTTGTCTGTTAAAGACAGAGTCATGGACACTGAATCCATCTGGAAACCCAGAAAGGTTACCCTTGTCTGAGGAATCAAAGAACTTTTTGGTAAATTGATCCTCCAACCATGATCTTGAAGAAACAACACAAGTCGATTCGTATGAGATTCTGCTAAATGTAAAGACTGAGCAAGTACCAAGATATCGTCCAAATAAGGAAATACCACAATACCCTGTTCTCTGATTACAGACAAAAGGGCACCGAGAACCTGTGTAAAAATTCTTGGAGCTGTAGCTAGGCCAAACGGCAGAGCCACAAACTGGTAATGCTTGTCCAGAAAAGAGAATCTCAGGAACTGATAATGATCTGGATGAATCGGAATATGCAGATATGCATCCTGTAAATCTATTGTGGACATATAATTCCTTTGCTGAACAAAAGGCAAGATAGTCCTTACAGTTACCATCTTGAACGTTGGTATCCTTACATAACGATTCAATATTTTTAGATCCAGAACTGGTCTGAAGGAATTCTCCTTCTTTGGTACAATGAAGAGATTTGAATAAAACCCCATCCCCTGTTCCGGAACTGGAACTGGCATAATTACTCCAGTCAACTCTAGATCTGAAACACATTTCAGAAATGCTTGAGCTTTTACTGGATTTACTGGGACACGGGAAAGAAAAAATCTCTTTGCAGGAGGTCTCATCTTGAAACCAATTCTGTACCCTTCTGAAACAATGCTCTGAATCCAAAGATTGTGAACAGAATTGATCCAAATTTCCTTGAAAAAACGTAACCTGCCCCCTACCAGCTGAGCTGGAATGAGGGCCGCACCTTCATGTGGACTTAGAAGCAGGCTTTGCCTTTCTAGCTGGCTTGGATTTATTCCAGACTGGAGATGGTTTCCAAACTGAAACTGCTCCTGAGGATGAAGGATCAGGCTTTTGTTCTTTGTTGAAACGAAAGGAACGAAAACGATTATTAGCCCTGTTTTTACCTTTAGATTTTTTATCCTGTGGTAAAAAAGTTCCTTTCCCACCAGTAACAGTTGAAATAATGGAATCCAACTGAGAACCAAATAATTTGTTACCCTGGAAAGAAATGGAAAGTAAAGTTGATTTAGAAGCCATATCAGCATTCCAAGTTTTAAGCCATAAAGCTCTTCTAGCTAAAATAGCTAGAGACATAAACCTGACATCAACTCTGATAATATCAAAAATGGCATCACAGATAAAATTATTAGCATGCTGAAGAAGAATAATAATATCATGAGAATCACGATGTGTTACTTGTTGCGCTAAAGTTTCCAACCAAAAAGTTGAAGCTGCAGCAACATCAGCCAAAGAAATAGCAGGTCTAAGAAGATTACCTGAACACAGATAAGCTTTTCTTAGAAAGGATTCAATTTTCCTATCTAGAGGATCCTTAAACGAAGTACCATCTGACGTAGGAATAGTAGTACGTTTAGCAAGGGTAGAAATAGCCCCATCAACTTTAGGGATCTTGTCCCAAAATTCTAATCTGTCAGACGGCACAGGATATAATTGCTTAAAACGTTTAGAAGGAGTAAATGAATTACCCAAATTATCCCATTCTTTGGAAATTACTGCAGAAATAGCATTAGGAACAGGAAAAACTTCTGGAATAACCACAGGAGCTTTAAATACCTTATCCAAACGTTTAGAATTAGTATCAAGAGGACCAGAATCCTCTATTTCTAAAGCAATTAGTACTTCTTTAAGTAAAACATAATTTATGCTTACCTGATAAATTCCTTTCTTCTGTAGTGTGATCAGTCCACGGGTCATCATTACTTGTGGGATATTAACTGCTCCCCTACAGGAAGTGCAAGAGGATTCACCCAGCAGAGTTGCTATATAGCTCCTCCCCTCTACGTCACCTCCAGTCATTCGACCAAGGACCAACGAGAAAGGAGAAGCCAAGGGTGTAGTGGTGACTGGAGTATAATTTAAAAAATATTTACCTGCCTTAAAAAACAGGGCGGGCCGTGGACTGATCACACTACAGAAGAAAGGAATTTATCAGGTAAGCATAAATTATGTTTTCTTCTGTTAAGTGTGATCAGTCCACGGGTCATCATTACTTGTGGGATACCAATACCAAAGCAAAAGTACACGGATGACGGGAGGGATAGGCAGGCTCTTTATACAGAAGGAACCACTGCCTGAAGAACCTTTCTCCCAAAAATAGCCTCCGAGGAAGCAAAAGTGTCAAATTTGTAAAATTTGGAAAAAGTATGAAGCGAAGACCAAGTTGCAGCCTTGCAAATCTGTTCAACAGAGGCCTCATTCTTAAAGGCCCAAGTGGAAGCCACAGCTCTAGTGGAATGAGCTGTAATTCTTTCAGGAGGCTGCTGTCCAGCAGTCTCATAAGCTAAACGAATTATGCTACGAAGCCAAAAAGAGAGAGAGGTAGCAGAAGCTTTTTGACCTCTCCTCTGACCAGAGTAAACGACAAACAGGGAAGACGTTTGTCGAAAATCTTTAGTTGCCTGTAAATAAAATTTAAGGGCACGAACTACATCCAGATTGTGCAAAAGATGTTCCTTCCTCGAAGAAGGATTTGGGCACAAGGATGGAACAACAATCTCCTGATTGATATTCCTGTTAGTGACTACCTTAGGTAAGAACCCAGGTTTAGTACGCAGAACTACCTTATCCGAGTGAAAAATCAAATAAGGAGAATCACAATGTAAGGCTGATAACTCAGAGACTCTTCGAGCCGAGGAAATAGCCATTAAAAATAGAACTTTCCAAGATAACAACTTTATATCAATGGAATGAAGGGGTTCAAACGGAACACCCTGTAAAACGTTAAGAACAAGGTTTAAACTCCATGGTGGAGCCACAGCTTTAAACACAGGTTTAATCCTGGCCAAAGCCTGACAAAAAGCCTGAACGTCTGGAACTTCTGACAGACGCTTGTGTAACAGAATGGACAGAGCTGAGATCTGTCCCTTTAAGGAACTAGCGGATAACCCCTTTTCTAAACCTTCTTGTAGAAAAGACAATATCCTAGGAATCCTAACCTTACTCCAAGAGTAACCTTTGGATTCGCACCAATATAGGTATTTACGCCATATTTTATGGTAAATCTTTCTGGTAACAGGCTTCCTAGCCTGTATTAAGGTATCAATAACTGACTCAGAAAAACCACGCTTTGATAAGATCAAGCGTTCAATTTCCAAGCAGTCAGCTTCAGAGAAGTTAGATTTTGATGTTTGAAAGGACCCTGAATCAGAAGGTCCTGTTTCAGAGGTAACGACCAAGGTGGACAGAATGACATGTCCACCAGATCTGTATACCAAGTCCTGCGTGGCCATGCAGGCGCTATTAGAATCACTGATGCTTTCTCCTGTTTGATTCTGGCAATCAATCGAGGAAGCATCGGGAAAGGTGGAAACACATGAGCCATCCTGAAGGTCCATGGTGCTGTCAAGGCATCTATCAGGACCGCTCCCGGATCCCTGGATCTGGACCCGTAGCGCGGAAGCTTGGCGTTCTGTCGAGACGCCATGAGATCTATCTCTGGTTTGCCCCAACGTCGAAGTATTTGGGCAAAGACCTCTGGATGAAGTTCCCACTCCCCCGGATGAAAAGTCTGACGACTTAAGAAATCCGCCTCCCAGTTCTCCACTCCCGGGATGTGGATTGCAGACAGGTGGCAAGAGTGAGACTCTGCCCAGCGAATTATCTTCGATACTTCCATCATTGCTAGGGAGCTTCTTGTCCCTCCCTGATGGTTGATATAAGCTACAGTCGTGATGTTGTCCGACTGGAACCTGATGAACCCCCGAGTTGCTAACTGGGGCCAAGCCAGAAGAGCATTGAGGACTGCTCTCAATTCCAGAATGTTTATTGGAAGAAGACTCTCCTCCTGATTCCATAGTCCCTGAGCCTTCAGAGAATTCCAGACAGCGCCCCAACCTAGTAGGCTGGCGTCTGTTGTTACAATTGACCAGTCTGGCCTGCTGAATGGCATTCCCCTGGACAGATGTGGCCGATAAAGCCACCATAGAAGAGAATTTCTGGTCTCTTGAATGGAATGAAGGACACGGCATGCACTTTGAAGTTTTGTTAACCTGTCCTCTGTCAGGTAAATCTTCATTTCTACAGAATCTATCAGAGTCCCCAGGAAGGGAACTCTTGTGAGTGGAAAAAGAGAACTTTTCTCTTCGTTCACTTTCCATCCATGCGACCTTAGAAATGCCAGTACTATCTCTGTATGAGATTTGGCAGTTTGAAAGCTTGAAGCTTGTATCAGTATGTCGTCTAAGTACGGAGCTACTGAAATTCCTCGCGGTCTTAGTACCGCCAGAAGAGTGCCCAGAACCTTTGTGAAGATTCTTGGAGCCGTAGCCAGTCCGAATGGAAGAGCTACAAACTGGTAATGCCTGTCTAAAAAGGCAAACCTTAGATACCGGTAATGACTTCTGTGAATCGGTATGTGAAGGTAAGCATCCTTTAAATCCACTGTGGTCAAGTACTGACCCTCTTGGATCATGGGCAAAATTGTTCGAATAGTTTCCATCTTGAACGATGGAACTCTTAGGAATTTGTTTAGGATCTTTAAATCCAAGATTGGCCTGAAGGTTCCCTCTTTTTTGGGAACTACAAACAGATTTGAGTAAAACCCTTGTCCTTGTTCCAACCGCGGAACTGGATGGATCACTCCCATTAATAAAAGATCTTGTACGCAGCGTAGAAACGCTTCCTTCTTTGTTAGGTTTGTTGACAACCTTGACAGATGAAATCTCCCTCTTGGGGGAGAGGATTTGAAGTCCAGAAGGTATCCCTGAGATATGATCTCTAACGCCCAGGGATCCTGAACATCTCTTGCCCAAGCCTGGGCGAAGAGGGAAAGTCTGCCCCCCACTAGATCCGGTCCCGGATCGGGGGCCCTCAATTCATGCTGTCTTAGGGGCAGCAGCAGGTTTTCTGGCCTGTTTGCCCCTGTTCCAGGACTGGTTAGGTTTCCAGCCTTGTCTGTAGCGAGCAACAGCTCCTTCCTGTTTTGGTGCAGAGGAAGTTGATGCTGCTCCTGCTTTGAAATTACGAAAGGAACGAAAATTGGACTGTCTAGCCTTGGCTTTGGCCTTGTCCTGAGGCAGGGCATGACCTTTACCTCCTGTAATGTCATCAATAATCTCTTTCAAGCCGGGCCCGAATAAGGTCTGCCCTTTGAAAGGAATATTAAGCAATTTAGATTTAGACGTAACATCAGCTGACCAGGATTTTAGCCACAGAGCTCTGCGTGCCTGAATGGCGAATCCTGAATTTTTAGCCGCAAGTTTAGTTAAATGTACTACGGCATCTGAAATAAATGAATTAGCTAACTTAAGGAATTTAAGTTTGTGTGTGATGTCATCTAGTGTGGATGATTGAAGTGTCTCTTCCAGAGACTCAAACCAAAATGCTGCTGCAGCCGTGACAGGCGCAATACATGCAAGAGGTTGCAATATAAACCCTTGTTGAACAAACATTTTCTTAAGGTAACCCTCTAATTTTTTATCCATTGGATCTGAAAAAGCACAGCTATCCTCCACTGGGATAGTGGTACGCTTAGCTAAAGTAGAAACTGCTCCCTCCACCTTAGGGACCATTTGCCATAAGTCCCGTGTGGCGGCGTCTATTGGAAACATTTTTCTGAATATAGGAGGGGGTGAGAAAGGCACACCGGGTCTATCCCACTCCTTAGTAACAATGTCAGTAAGTCTCTTAGGTATAGGAAAAACGTCAGTACTCGTCGGTATCGCAAAATATTTATCCAACCTACACATTTTTTCTGGGATTGCAACTGTGTTACAATCATTCAGAGCCGCTAATACCTCCCCTAGTAACACACGGAGGTTCTCAAGCTTAAATTTAAAATTTGAAATGTCTGAGTCCAGTTTATTTGGATCAGAACCGTCACCCACAGAATGAAGCTCTCCGTCTTCATGTTCTGCAAACTGTGACGCAGTATCAGACATGGCCCTTGCATTATCAGCGCACTCTGTTCTCATCCCAGAGTGATCACGTTTACCTCTTAGTTCTGGTAGTTTAGCCAAAACTTCAGTCATAACAGTAGCCATATCTTGTAATGTGATTTGTAATGGCCGCCCAGATGCACTCGGCGCTACAATATCACGCACCTCCTGAGCGGGAGATGCAGGTACTGACACGTGAGGCGAGTTAGTCGGCATAACTCTCCCCTCGTTGTTTGGTGAAATATGTTCAATTAGTACAGA